>NC_138758.1:53321048-53353548 GCF_965113315.1 Podarcis vaucheri
AGACTCTCATCTCCAGAACCAAACGCCTGGCTGACAAAGACCACTTGACAACTGAGTTACAGAATCTCTCAAATGTGTTAATCGCCAATGGATACCAGAAAAACAGGGTTACGAAGCTAATCCAAAAAGAAACACCCCCCAAAAACCAAGACACAGAAGAAAACAATGGCATGGCCCTCCTTCCTTATATCAAGGGCACTACAGACAAAATCAGCAAAATCCTCCATAAACACAATATCAAAACAGCCTTCTGCACCAACCAAAAAATAGCCAATATCCTCAGAAACCCAAAAGACAAAATCCAGCTGGAAAACCAAGGGGTCTATGAAATACCCTGCAAAGTCTGCCCAGCCACGTACATTGGACAAACAAACAGACGAATAAATGCACGTATCGCAGAACACAAGAATGCCGTCAAAAAAGAAGAAAAAACTTCCTCTCTTTTCCAACACATGAAAGAAACAGGACACGAAATTAATTTTGCAGATTCCAAATTGCTCTTTAACATGGAACATCACCACAAGAGAATAATCATGGAAGCCATCGAGATAGAGAAACACCCTCACAACATGAACAAGCGTGACGACACGTCCCGCCTGCCAGACATCTGGAAATTAGCCCTCCCCACAAAAACCGACACCAGAACCAGAGGCACACAGAACGCCGTCACCAATCAACCACACCAGACCCAAACCCAGACCCTCTCCACAGACATATTACAGACTCCATCCAGTAGCCAAACTATAGTGGCACCTCCGGATGCTGCACCCCCCTGCAATCCCTACACAGATCTGGCTGGCACAAGGCACAAAACCACAGCTCGCCCCTATACACGAAGCCAAGCCAGAGCACAACTAAATGCAGCACAGCCATCTTCTCAGAAAAACTCTTCACAAGCTCAAGAGGTCAAGACACGAAAGCTTTAGCAACTAATCTACACTTAATGACCCACCCAGTGATATTCAGAATATCACTCATGAAATCACCCAAGATATCCCTCAAGTAATTAAGGAACAAAAGAAGAAGAGGCACACTAATCTAAGAACTTCCTCTCTGCCCAGAACGTTGGAGGCTATACACCACACCCCTCCACAGTATTTATAGGAACTCAAACACCAGATTCTGCTCTGTTCCAGTAACAAGAAGCCGAAAGCACCAGCCTGAAGATGACGAGTGAGACCTCGTCGAAACGTCGCCCAGACACCCCGACTCTTACACGGGAAGACACCCGAAGACACCAAAACCTGCATTCCTGTACCCGTGAAAATCTACGAAAGCATATATATATATATATATATATATGCTTTCGTAGATTTTCACGGGTATATATATATATGTGTGTGTGTGTGTGTGTATATGTATGTATGCGTGTGTGTCTGTATATGCACTTTATATATATGTGTGTGTGTGTTTGTACTGTATATATATGTTTGTGTACTGTATGTGTGTGTGCGCACGTGTATGCACTGTATATATATGTGTATGTGTGTTTGTATGTCTGTGTGTGTCTGCGTGTATGTACTGTATATATATGTGTGTCTGTGTGTGTCTCCGTGTTTGTAGTGTAAATATATATGTGTGTGTGTGTGTGTGTGTCTGCGTGTATGTACTGTACACATGTGTGTGTGTGTATGTGTGTGCGTGTCTGCGTGTATGTACTGCATATATATGTGTATGTGTGTGTGTGTCTACTGTATGTGTGTGCGTGTGTGTGTCTGCATGTATGTACTGTATATATGTGTGTGTGTGTATATGTGTGTGTGTATGCACTGTATATATATATGTGTGTATGTATGTAAGTGTGTGTCTGCGTGTATGTACTGCATATATATGTGTATGTGTGTGTGTGTCTACTGTATATGTGTGTGCGTGTGTGTGTGTGTCTGCGTGTATGTACAGTATATATACGTGTGTGTGTATATGTGTGTGTATGCACTGTATATATATATGTGTGTATGTATGTATGTGTGTGTCTGCGTGTATGTACTGCATATATATGTGTATGTGTGTGTGTCTACTGTATATGTGTGTGCGTGTGTGTCTGCGTGTATGTACTGTATATATATGTGTGAGTGTATATGTGTGTGTGTATATGCACTTTATATACATGTGTGTGTGTGTATGTGTATGTACTGTGTATGTACTGCATATATGTGCATGTGCGCGTGTATGTACTGTATATATGTCTGTCTGTGTGTGTGTCTGCGTGTATGTACTGTATATCTGTGTGTGTGTACTGTATATGTGTGTGTTCGTGTATGTACTGCATATATGTGTGTGTGTCTGCGTGTATGTACTGTATATATGTGTATGTGTGTGTGTACTGTATATGTGTGTGTGTGTGTGTATGTATGTGTGCGTATATATATATATATATATATATATATATGAGTGTGCATTTGTGTATAAATATATATATATGAGTGTGTGCGTGTGTATGTACTGTATACATGTGTCTGTGTTTATATTTGTGTGTATGTACTGTAGATGTGTGTGCGCGCGTCTGTGTATATATATATATGTGTATGTATGTGTGTATATATATATGAGTGTGCATGTGTGTATAGACGTGTGTGTGTATATATATATGTGTGTGTGTGTGTATATGTATGTATGTGTATATATGTGTGTGTGTGTATATATATATATATATGCTTTCGTAGATTTTCACGGGTACAGGAATGCAGGTTTTGGTGTCTTCGGGTGTCTTCCCGTGTAAGAGTCGGGGTGTCTGTGCGACGTTTCGACGAGGTCTCACTCGTCATCTTCAGGCTGCTGCTTTCGGCTTCTTGTTACTGGAACAGAGCAGAATCTGGTGTTTGAGTTCCCAGAACGTTGGAGGCTATACACCACACCCCTCAACAGTATTTATAGGAACTCAAACACCAGACTCTGCTCTGTTCCAGTAACAAGAAGCCGAAAGCACCAGCCTGAAGATGACGAGTGAGACCTCGTCGAAACGTCGCCCAGACACCCCGACTCTTACACGGGAAGACACCCGAAGACACCAAAACCTGCATATATATATATATATATACACACACACACACAGAATGCCATTTCTGTTTCTTCTTTGGGAAGCACATTCCAAAGAGTCATACGATCAACTGCACGCCATAATATCACAATGACCCCAAATAAAGGCTTGCCAGATCTCGCTTTGCCTGTCCTGAGTCTATCTCATCTATTAGTTTCACCTTTTCAGTTGAATTACTGAAATCAATGAACTTTTCCATGATATTCTAATTTTCTGTACCTAAACCTCTGGAAGGGACCCCGAGGGTCATCCAGCCCAACCCGCTGCATGGCAGGAACACGCAGGAGTCCCTTAGGGGGAACAATCCCGCCACCTTGGTTGTGCAGCAACTCTTGCCCTCTTCCATGGCCCACCTCTCCTGCAGCTGCCAGGTCAGCCAGGAAGCCAACATGGCCGCCCACCATGCTGGACTCTTCTGGGCCCCCTGCTGGCCGCTCCCCTGGCTGGCGCTCACGGTCCCCCCCCCCCGGTGGCCATCCAACCAGGAGCCACGGAGGGGACACGGCCAGCAGCAAGAGTGTCTGAACTGCAATTCGCTTTCTCATTATCTCAGCCTCTCCGTGTTACCCAAGATATACAGTCCTACCTCCGCTTGCGTATCCTTCTGGTTACCGTATTTTTCGCCCCATAGGACGCACTTTTCCCCCTCCAAAAATGAAGGGGAAATCTGGGTGCGTCCTATGGGGCAAATGCAGGCTTTCGCTGAAGCCTGCTGGGCGAGGGGGGTCGGTGCGCACCGACCCCTCTCGCTCTCCAGGCTTCAGGAAGCTCTGCGCAACCCTCGGGAGACTGGCTCCGAGGGTTGCGCAGAGCTGCCTGCCGTCCCGGGATCAGCGCACTTCTCCCCATCGCCAGCCCCACAAGCTCGGGGGACAGCGGGGAGGCAGAGCGTGCCTTCCCACTGTTCCCCGACCTGGTTCTTCCAGCCCTGCACCTGGGGGGGGGAAAATATTTTTTTTTCTTTATTTCCCCCCCAAAAAACTAGGTGCATCCTATGGGCCGGAGCGTCCTATGGGGCGCAAAATACGGTACATAAACTTTGGGATACCTAAGCGACAAACCCAGAAGTATATTTTGGCCAAGCGCGCATTCGCGGAAGCAGTCTCTCCGGTTGCGAAAACCTCGGGATCCGGCCGGAGCTCTGGAATGGATCCCGCCAGCAAGCGGAGGTGCCACTGTCTCTGGAATGGCGTCAAGTGCAGTTCTGGAAGAGGAGGGCCGGCGGCTGGGCCTTCGACTGAATTCAATGAAGGGAGAAGAGACTGTCCATCTCTCTTCCGGAGGCAAAGTGACGGGGCTGCCTCAGTTCCCCAAGTGGCAGAGGGAGACACAGAGCTCTGAACCCAGGACGGAATCCCTTGCCATGCAGGAAGGAGGAGAGGTGGACCTATAGGACGCACTTGTTCCGCTCCAAAAATGAAGGGGAAATCTGGGTGCGTCCCATGGGGCGAACGCAGGCTTTCACTGAAGCTTGGAGAGTGAGAGGGGTCGGTGCGCAACGACCCCTCTTGTTCTCTGGGCTTCAGGAAGACACCCGCAGCCTAGGCAGCCCTGCGGGAGTTCCCGCAGCTTGCTTCCCGGAGCGCCGGGCACGCTGAAAGCTGAACGCAGCCGCAGCCTAGGCAACCCTGCGGGAGATAGCAGCCTGCCGCAAAGTGCCCCTCGCGCCGGCCAGACATCCACAGCGTGGGGAGCCCAACAGGAGTTCCCCACAGGGCTCCCCACACTGCGGATAGCAGCCTGCCACCTGGTGTGCGAGGCGCAGAGCGCCCCACGCGCTGGGCAGACATCGGCCAGCCCCACAAGCTTGGGGGACAGCAGGGAGGCGCAGCGCCGCCATCCCGCTGTTCCTCAACCTGTTTCGGTTTCCCTGACCTGGTTTTGGGGGGGGGAAATAAAGGGAAATTTTTACCCCTTTATTTCCCCCCAAAAAAACTAGGTGCGTCCTATGGGACGAAAAATATGGTAATTGAGCCCCTACAAACCGCCAGGTCCAAGAAAAAGTAGCTAGAGCTATTCCACAGGCACCTTCAAAGTTTTAGGGTGGGTCCAGATCACAAAATTGGAACGGGAACACTTCCTAATGATTTCTGCTCAGGAGAAGCCAAGTGCTCTGGACCACGATGTTGAATGGGCCTTCAGTGACTGAAACAGCTTTGGGATCTTATAGATCCAGCTGAAACAGGGATTTGCAAGGAAGTAGTGCACACATCTCGTTTCGCTCAAGGTAATTTGAATATGGCTTTTAAATTATTTCCCCTGTCAAACTTTTAATTTATCTCATTTATTTCATTTGGACTCTGAAGCAGACAAATGAACTTTATCTCAGTGGATCCAGAATTAGTACCTGGCCCATTGATGTAGCCAAGGGGGAGCGGGGGGGGGGGCAGCACTAGATCCCACCCTGGCCAGCACCCAGGAGATTCCCTAAGAGAAAGAGAGAAGGATGGCCTACCTGCTGAGGGAGACAGTGGGAGACAGTTCTGGATGATGTCCTTGTTCTGTAGCTGCTTTTCAGTGATCTCTGCAAGGAAACAAAAAGCAGGTCTGAATTGAGGCCGCTTAATACTATCTAGCAGCAGCAAGGAGTAAGCAAGTATTTGGTCAAAACATGTATTTTGCAGTATATAAGGACCATTTCAGCTCACATAAGCAGGCCAACACAAGAACATGCAGGCAATGCAACAAAGGAGACTGCTATCAGGATCCTATATTTTATTCACAGGTGCATCTCAGAAAAAAGTTGCAGAAGGTACTAACCCCATGGTGAATAATAATAATAATAATAAGCTATTATTTATATCCCGCCCTTCGGACTCGGTTTCCCCAGCCACTCTGGGCGGCTTCCAACGAAACACTCAAATACAATAACCTCTTGAACATTCAAAGCTTCCCTAAACAGGGCTGCCTTCAGATGAAGGATCCTGCCTGATTTCGATCCATAAGATCCCAAAGAGTCCCAGCCATTTGTGAGTTTTCCAGCAATACTGGGAAAGACATTAAGAGGAAAATAAACAGTGCCCTCGTGTGGCCAGTGCTGGTATAAAATTCATTTCTAGGTGCTAGTTATTTCCACGCAGGAATTTGAATATGGCTCTAAAATTAATTCCCCTTTCAAACTTTTAATTTATCTCATTTGGATTCTGAAGCATACAAATGAGCTTCACCTCCTTTGATCATCACAACAATAGTATAATGTACATTGGACCAAGAATTAGTACAGGGCTCGTGGATCAAGTAAAGCAAGAGAGAGCCAGTGTGGTGTAGTGGTGAAGAGCGGTGGATTTGTAATCTGGGGAACCGGGTTCGCGTCTCCGCTCCTCCACATGCAGCTGCCGGGTGACCTTGGGCCAGTCACACTTCTCTGAAGTCTCTCAGCCCCACTCACCCCACAGAGTGTTTGTTGTGGGGGAGGAAGGGAAAGGAGGTTGTGAGCCGCTTTGAGACTCCTTCGGGTAGTGATCAAGCAGGATATCAAATCCAAACTCTTCTACTCTTCTTCTTCAATAGAAATCCTAAACTATCTGACCAATTCCATGGGCTCTGCCCCCCTTTCCAAAGTCCTGCCCTCCAACAAGGACCCTGCCTAGGCTGATGACCTGGCCCCAAGCTTCCTGGCTGAGTTAAATTTCCCAACATTTCACATTATGTGTAGTTTTAGGATTCTTCACATGAACACGAATTATGCTTTGGAGCAGACAAGTAGTGATCAGAAATCATGGGGCTGATGAGCTGCTTCTCATGGCATGAGGGGCCTGATCTGGGCCACAACTTGCCCCCCCCCCCATAGATGTAAACCACAAACGAGGAGGAAGTGGGACTTACAGGAGATCTCTCCAGGCCGTTGGAAAGATGATTCGGAGAAAGGGCCAGAGCAACGGCAAGACTCCATGACCAGCCAAGCCCCAAACGCATCAGGCCGAGAGAAGCACGGGAGGCAGCGCAAACGCCCAGCAGACGCCTTCTAGAGAAAGAGACAGGTTTCAGGGTTAACCACAAAGTTCATTTGTTTTGCATCCACATTTGATTGAGTATGCGGCTGAGCAGTCAGACATTTATACCTCCGGGCAAAGGGAAAACCATGCGCCTACTCTGAAGGCTCATCAATGTCGAAAGTGCTTTTCTTGAGAGCCCCTCTCTGCCGCAAGTGTCCCAAACTGGTTTGTAAATATTAACTACTCCTACTTTATGGATCTGAATTACTCAAACGGCTTCTACAGCAGGGGTTGATCCCCATTTCTTCTTGTGGTGTTCAGTTCAGAGTATCTGTTTTCAAAAATCAAACAGAAAGTAATATAGGGTTGCCCTTAAGGCTGGGGTCTTCTAGACCCAAACTGGGTTTTGGATGCTCCATTAGACAAACCAGCCAGCTCCCTGCCTCTCTAATTCACTGGGCATTCAAGGATTGGCTTGCAAATTAATTATAGTTTTTAATTTAGGCCTCTTCCAAAACATTTATCTCAAGATGTAACGTGCAAGTCTACCACTTTGGGATGCTAATTCATCTCCGCTTGGATTATGTGGATAAATCGATAGGTGGAAGAATCAATTCCCTGGTTCAAGCAATGGTTCATCGGAAGAAATGAAGTTTTCAACACATTGCTTTGTCCCCTTTAGAAAAGGAAAAAGGAGACAAACCTCACCAACATGGGGGAAGCCAGGAGCAGCTGCCCTACCCCATTGAAATAAATAAAAACACTTGACTGTATTCTAACTGTACTGTGCTGGTTACGGGTGTCGGTGTGATATATCAGGAGGGGGGTTGTTTCAAAATGTTCTTAAGTGTTTGGTGCATATTTCTATTTTTTCCCCTTTTACCTTCATGTCTGCAGCTGACTTTTCCTCCACCTCCTCTTCTCCCTTCATCAGGCGAAGTTTCTTCCTCCTCCTCTTCCTCCTTTTCAGAGCACGAATTCAGACCTAAGAAATGTCAGTAAGGTCAATTATTTCCCAAGAAGGGAAAGAGGGGTCCCCGTCCAAGCAGACCTCGAATATGTCCAGCCCAGATTGCAGTGGAAGAAAGAATCCAGTGGGAAAGGAGCCAGGAGACGAATAACGGGAAGAAATGGGCTTTTATTCTATATTCTTTCTGAAGCCCTTTCCCAAGAATCACATAATGGTGCCTCTAGCCGGAAGGGATCCCAAGGGTCATCCAGCCCAACCCGTTGCAATAGTGGAAAAAACATGGATAGGAAAATAAACAGTGACCCCGTGTGGCCATTCCTGGAAAAGACATCAAAGAATATTTCCAAACAGGAATTTGAATTTGGCTTTAAAATTATGTCCCCTGTCAAACTTTTAATTGATCTCCTTTGGATTCTGAAGCATACAAATGAGCTTTACCTCCTTTTATCATCACAACAATAGTAATGATGACATGTTTTTTGTCCTGATTTATGATTAATAAATCCATAGTTTGATTAATAAATCCATGGTTCCACAAGCCTCACGCCACTCTGTGTGCGCCGTTAGCTCGGCTTACATGTCCTGGCTTTTAAGCCTGATTTATGTTGGAGCAGAGGATTTACGTGGGTCTTCTCAGGGGGACGGCCGGAAGGAGACGATCCTGCTGGGTCTTGCTCCCCTCCGCCTCCCTTCAAGGAATCCTCTTTCTCTTTCTTCTTTCTATATCGGGAAGGGACCCCAAGGGTCATCCAGGCAGGAATTGGCCCCCTCCCCCCCTTGGTGTCCCCAGCCCAGCTGGACGCTGCCCTCTTCAGTGGCCCTTGGAAGGGGATCCAGGGATCCACGGAGGGATCCACCCTTCAGTCCCGCCATGAAGCCCCCCCCCTTGCCATCCCCTTTGGCTGCCTGAGCTTCTCGGGGCGACTGCTCATCCAAAGTGGGTTTTGGAGGCTCCATCAGACAAACCAGCCAGCTCCCTGCCTCAGGTATTTGAATGCCCAGTGAATTCAAGTATTATCATGTGTGTGCCAGTGTACCCCTTTGGGATGCTCATTCATCTCCGCTTGGATTATGTGGATAAATCTATAGGTGGAAGAATCAATTATCTGGTTCAAGCAATGGTTCATCGGAAGATATTAAGTTTTCCACCCATTGCTTTGTCCCCTTTAGAAAAGGAAAAAGGAGACAAACCTCACCCACATGGGGGAAGCCAGGAGCAGCTGCCCCTCCCCAATCAAATAAATAAAAACACTTTACTGTATTTTTACTGCGCTGGTTAGGAGGGTTGGTGGGATATATTGTTTAAAAATGTTCTGAAGTGTTAGATGTATATTTCTATTTTTTTCCCTTTTACCTTCATGCCTGCAGCTGACTTTTCCTCCAGCTCCTCTTCTCCCTTCGTCAGGCAAAGTTTCCTCCTCCTTTTTTAGAGCAGGAATTCAGACCTAAGAAATATCAATAATGTCCATTATTTTCCCCAGAAGGGAAAGAGGGGTCCCCCTCCAAGCAGACCTCGAATATGTCCAGCCCAGATTGCAGTGGGAGAAAGAATCCAGTGGGAAAGGAGGAGCCAGCAGGCGACCAACGGGAAGAAATGGGCTTTCCCCCGTTTCTTCTTTCTGAAGCCCTTTCTCAAGAATCATATAATTTATTATTATTAATATTACTATTATTATTATGGTGCATCCAGCTGGAAGGGACCCCAAGGGTCATCCAGTCCAACCCGCCGCAAGGCAGGAATCTGCGAAGGAACCACAAGGGTTCATTTCATAAAGATAATAATAATAATAATAAGTGGAGGAATTGGGATCTGGAGGAATGAGCTGGTTCCAAAACCACTGCTTCAAGCAGTGCTTCATCTGCACAATCCATTGTTCAGGTACAGTTTTCAATACATTAAAGGCGGCCTGAGGGGGAAAGCAATGGAGATCTGCACTTTATTTTATATAAAGAATCAATGATTATTCTTATCACAGCCAGTTCCTCTGGAGTTGCTTCTCCCCCCAATTCAAATAAATAAAAATACTATACTGTTAAGGCTTAGGGGGGAAGAGGCCGTGTGATTAATAACAACAACAACAACAACAACAACAACAATAATTTAACATTTAATGATACTCATAATTTATTACTCTTTCCCAGCCACCAGCAGGATATTTTTAAAAAACGAGAAAACATCATATACTCCACACTTCCCTCACCCTTTTATAAGAATAAGCATGATAATTGCGGGCAAGTTTGGGGATGGGATGATAATAATAATAATAATAATAATAATAATAATAATAATAATAGTAAGGCTTTCCTTGGCCCACAATCCCTTCCTGGAGTCCCTTTTTGAGGGGAAAAGAGCTTTGGAAGGGAGGAAAGTGGCAAAGGAGGGGAGTTGAGAGGATTTTTACAGCTGCCAAGTGGAAAGGATACATTCAGGCATCAGATTTGTCATTTCCGCAACAGTTTCCAAGATACAGTGGGAATAAATAAAAAAACCATGCTGTTAAGGCCATGTCCCCCTTGGGTGGGCGGGGTTTATAATAATTATAATAATAATAATTTAACATCTAATGATAATAATAATGTACTGCTTTTTCCCAGCCACCAACAGAATATGAAAAAGGAGTCCAAAAGGCGCGGGAAACAGCTGGGAGGAGAAAAAGCGGGAAAGGGCTGGCCCCGCCCACAGCCCGGCCTGGGATTGGCCCAAAGGCCCACCTATCCTCGCCAAGATTGGATGGAGCGAGGGAGTTGCTAGGGCGGCCATTTTGGAGGAGGGCAAGGGGACTGGAAAGAGGGAGGGGAAAGAAAGGGCGGAAGAGGCAGCAGAGGCGCCATGTTGGTTGAGGGCAGCGGGGCCTAGACTAGATTTCTGCATTTCAGGGGTCACACTACATACCTCTTGTGGTCCCTGCAGAGAAGGAAGGCTGGAGGGACCCCCCCAAAAAAAATCCCTTCTGGGAGGGGTCCCAACAGTGCATGAGGGGCCTGGTTAGGGTTAGACATAGATAGGGAAATAAACAGTGCCCTCCTGTGGCCAGTACTGGAATAACCCTCAATGGGAAAATAAACAGTGCCCTCCTGTGGCCAATGCTGGAATAGCCCTCAATAGGAAAATAAACAGTGCCCTCCTGTGGCCAGTACTGGAATAGACCTCAATAGGAAAATAAACAGTGCCCTCCTGTGGCCAGTACTGGAATAGACCTCAATAGGAAAATAAACAGTGCCCTCCTGTGGCCAATGCTGGAATAGCCCTCAATAGGAAAATAAACAGTGCCCTCCTGTGGCCAGTACTGGAATAACCCTCAATGGGAAAATAAACAGTGCCCTCCTGTGGCCAGTACTGGAATAACCCTCAATGGGAAAATAAACAGTGCCCTCCTGTGGCCAATGCTGGAATAGCCCTCAATAGGAAAATAAACAGTGCCCTCCTGTGGCCAGTACTGGAATAGACCTCAATGGGAAAATAAACAGTGCCCTCCTGTGGCCAATGCTGGAATAGCCCTCAATAGGAAAATAAACAGTGCCCTCCTGTGGCCAATGCTGGAATAGACCTCAATGGGAAAATAAACAGTGCCCTCCTGTGGCCAGTACTGGAATAGACCTCAATGGGAAAATAAACAGTGCCCTCCTGTGGCCAGTACTGGAATAACCCTCAATAGGAAAATAAACAGTGCCCTCCTGTGGCCAGTACTGGAATAGACCTCAATGGGAAAATAAACAGTGCCCTCCTGTGGCCAATGCTGGAATAGCCCTCAATAGGAAAATAAACAGTGCCCTCCTGTGGCCAATGCTGGAATAGACCTCAATGGGAAAATAAACAGTGCCCTCCTGTGGCCAGTACTGGAATAGACCTCAATGGGAAAATAAACAGTGCCCTCCTGTGGCCAGTACTGGAATAACCCTCAATAGGAAAATAAACAGTGCCCTCCTGTGGCCAGTACTGGAATAGACCTCAATGGGAAAATAAACAGTGCCCTCCTGTGGCCAGTACTGGAATAGACCTCAATAGGAAAATAAACAGTGCCCTCCTGTGGCCAGTACTGGAATAGCCCTCAATGGGAAAATAAACAGTGCCCTCCTGTGGCCAGTACTGGAATAACCCTCAATAGGAAAATAAACAGTGCCCTCCTGTGGCCAGTACTGGAATAGACCTCAATGGGAAAATAAACAGTGCCCTCCTGTGGCCAGTACTGGAATAGACCTCAATGGGAAAATAAACAGTGCCCTCCTGTGGCCTGTACTGGAATAGCCCTCAATGGGAAAATAAACAGTGCCCTCCTGTGGCCAGTACTGGAATAGACCTCAATAGGAAAATAAACAGTGCCCTCCTGTGGCCAATGCTGGAATAACCCTCAATGGGAAAATAAACAGTGCCCTCCTGTGGCCAGTACTGGAATAACCCTCAATAGGAAAATAAACAGTGCCCTCCTGTGGCCTGTACTGGAATAGACCTCAATGGGAAAATAAACAGTGCCCTCCTGTGGCCAGTACTGGAATAGACCTCAATAGGAAAATAGACAGTGCCTTCCTGTGGCCAATGCTGGAATAGCCCTCAATAGGAAAATAAACAGTGCCCTCCTGTGGCCAATGCTGGAATAGCCCTCAATGGGAAAATAAACAGTGCCCTCCTGTGGCCAGTACTGGAATAGACCTCAATAGGAAAATAAACAGTGCCCTCCTGTGGCCAATGCTGGAATAACCCTCAATGGGAAAATAAACAGTGCCCTCCTGTGGCCAGTACTGGAATAACCCTCAATGGGAAAATAAACAGTGCCCTCCTGTGGCCAGTACTGGAATAACCCTCAATGGGAAAATAAACAGTGCCCTCCTGTGGCCAATGCTGGAATAGCCCTCAATAGGAAAATAAACAGTGCCCTCCTGTGGCCAGTACTGGAATAGACCTCAATGGGAAAATAAACAGTGCCCTCCTGTGGCCAATGCTGGAATAGCCCTCAATAGGAAAATAAACAGTGCCCTCCTGTGGCCAATGCTGGAATAGACCTCAATGGGAAAATAAACAGTGCCCTCCTGTGGCCAGTACTGGAATAGACCTCAATGGAAAAATAAACAGTGCCCTCCTGTGGCCAGTACTGGAATAACCCTCAATAGGAAAATAAACAGTGCCCTCCTGTGGCCAGTACTGGAATAGACCTCAATGGGAAAATAAACAGTGCCCTCCTGTGGCCAATGCTGGAATAGCCCTCAATAGGAAAATAAACAGTGCCCTCCTGTGGCCAATGCTGGAATAGCCCTCAATAGGAAAATAAACAGTGCCCTCCTGTGGCCTGTACTGGAATAGCCCTCAATGGGAAAATAAACAGTGCCCTCCTGTGGCCAGTACTGGAATAGACCTCAATAGGAAAATAAACAGTGCCCTCCTGTGGCCAATGCTGGAATAACCCTCAATGGGAAAATAAACAGTGCCCTCCTGTGGCCAGTACTGGAATAACCCTCAATAGGAAAATAAACAGTGCCCTCCTGTGGCCAGTACTGGAATAGACCTCAATGGGAAAATAAACAGTGCCCTCCTGTGGCCAGTACTGGAATAGACCTCAATGGGAAAATAAACAGTGCCCTCCTGTGGCCAATGCTGGAATAGCCCTCAATAGGAAAATAAACAGTGCCCTCCTGTGGCCTGTACTGGAATAGCCCTCAATGGGAAAATAAACAGTGCCCTCCTGTGGCCAGTACTGGAATAGACCTCAATAGGAAAATAAACAGTGCCCTCCTGTGGCCAATGCTGGAATAACCCTCAATGGGAAAATAAACAGTGCCCTCCTGTGGCCAGTACTGGAATAACCCTCAATAGGAAAATAAACAGTGCCCTCCTGTGGCCAGTACTGGAATAGACCTCAATAGGAAAATAAACAGTGCCCTCCTGTGGCCAATGCTGGAATAACCCTCAATGGGAAAATAAACAGTGCCCTCCTGTGGCCAGTACTGGAATAACCCTCAATGGGAAAATAAACAGTGCCCTCCTGTGGCCAATGCTGGAATAGCCCTCAATAGGAAAATAAACAGTGCCCTCCTGTGGCCTGTACTGGAATAGACCTCAATGGGAAAATAAACAGTGCCCTCCTGTGGCCAGTACTGGAATAGACCTCAATGGGAAAATAAACAGTGCCCTCCTGTGGCCAATGCTGGAATAGCCCTCAATAGGAAAATAAACAGTGCCCTCCTGTGGCCTGTACTGGAATAGCCCTCAATGGGAAAATAAACAGTGCCCTCCTGTGGCCAGTACTGGAATAGACCTCAATAGGAAAATAAACAGTGCCCTCCTGTGGCCAATGCTGGAATAACCCTCAATGGGAAAATAAACAGTGCCCTCCTGTGGCCAGTACTGGAATAACCCTCAATAGGAAAATAAACAGTGCCCTCCTGTGGCCAGTACTGGAATAGACCTCAATAGGAAAATAAACAGTGCCCTCCTGTGGCCAATGCTGGAATAACCCTCAATGGGAAAATAAACAGTGCCCTCCTGTGGCCAGGACTGGAATAACCCTCAATGGGAAAATAAACAGTGCCCTCCTGTGGCCAGTACTGGAATAGACCTCAATGGGAAAATAAACAGTGCCCTCCTGTGGCCAGTACTGGAATAGACCTCAATGGGAAAATAAACAGTGCCCTCCTGTGGCCAATGCTGGAATAGCCCTCAATAGGAAAATAAACAGTGCCCTCCTGTGGCCAGGACTGGAATAACCCTCAATGGGAAAATAAACAGTGCCCTCCTGTGGCCAATGCTGGAATAGCCCTCAATAGGAAAATAAACAGTGCCCTCCTGTGGCCTGTACTGGAATAGACCTCAATGGGAAAATAAACAGTGCCCTCCTGTGGCCAGTACTGGAATAGACCTCAATGGGAAAATAAACAGTGCCCTCCTGTGGCCAATGCTGGAATAGCCCTCAATAGGAAAATAAACAGTGCCCTCCTGTGGCCAGTACTGGAATAACCCTCAATGGGAAAATAAACAGTGCCCTCCTGTGGCCAGTACTGGAATAGCCCTCAATAGGAAAATAAACAGTGCCCTCCTGTGGCCAATGCTGGAATAGCCCTCAATAGGAAAATAAACAGTGCCCTCCTGTGGCCAGTACTGGAATAACCCTCAATGGGAAAATAAACAGTGCCCTCCTGTGGCCAGTACTGGAATAGCCCTCAATAGGAAAATAAACAGTGCCCTCCTGTGGCCAATGCTGGAATAGCCCTCAATAGGAAAATAAACAGTGCCCTCCTGTGGCCTGTACTGGAATAGACCTCAATGGGAAAATAAACAGTGCCCTCCTGTGGCCAGGACTGGAATAGACTTCAATGGGAAAATAAACAGTGCCCTCCTGTGGCCAGGACTGGAATAGACTTCAATGGGAAAATAAACAGTGCCCTCCTGTGGCCAGGACTGGAATAGACTTCAATGGGAAAATAAACAGTGCCCTCCTGTGGCCTGTACTGGAATAGACCTCAATGGGAAAATAAACAGTCCCCTCCTGTGGCCAATGCTGGAATAGCCCTCAATAGGAAAATAAACAGTGCCCTCCTGTGGCCTGTACTGGAATAGACCTCAATGGGAAAATAAACAGTGCCCTCCTGTGGCCAGTACTGGAATAGACCTCAATGGGAAAATAAACAGTGCCCTCCTGTGGCCAATGCTGGAATAGCCCTCAATAGGAAAATAAACAGTGCCCTCCTGTGGCCAGTACTGGAATAACCCTCAATGGGAAAATAAACAGTGCCCTCCTGTGGCCAGTACTGGAATAACCCTCAATGGGAAAATAAACAGTGCCCTCCTGTGGCCAATGCTGGAATAGACCTCAATGGGAAAATAAACAGTGCCCTCCTGTGGCCAGGACTGGAATAGACCTCAATAGGAAAATAAACAGTGCCCTCCTGTGGCCAGGACTGGAATAGACTTCAATGGGAAAATAAACAGTGCCCTCCTGTGGCCAATGCTGGAATAGCCCTCAATAGGAAAATAAACAGTGCCCTCCTGTGGCCAGTACTGGAATAGCCCTCAATAGGAAAATAAACAGTGCCCTCCTGTGGCCAGTACTGGAATAGCCCTCAATGGGAAAATAAACAGTGCCCTCCTGTGGCCAGTACTGGAATAGACCTCAATGGGAAAATAGACAGTGCCTTCCTGTGGCCAATGCTGGAATAGACCTCAATGGGAAAATAAACAGTCCCCTCCTGTGGCCAATGCTGGAATAGACCTCAATGGGAAAATAAACAGTGCCCTCCTGTGGCCAGTACTGGAATAGACATAGATAGGGAAATAAACAGTGCCCTCCTGTGGCCCATGCTGGAATAGACATAGATAGGGAAATAAACAGTGCCCTCCTGTGGCCAATGCTGGAATAGACCTCAATAGGAAAATAAACAGTGCCCTCCTGTGGCCAGTACTGGAATAGACATAGATAGGGAAATAAACAGTGCCCTCCTGTGGCCAATGCTGGAATAGACCTCAATGGGAAAATAAACAGTGCCCTCCTGTGGCCAGTACTGGAATAGACCTCAATAGGAAAATAAACAGTGCCCTCCTGTGGCCAGTACTGGAATAGACCTCAATGGGAAAATAAACAGTGCCCTCCTGTGGCCAATGCTGGAATAGACCTCAATAGGAAAATAAACAGTGCCCTCCTGTGGCCAGTACTGGAATAGACCTCAATAGGAAAATAAACAGTGCCCTCCTGTGGCCAGTACTGGAATAGACATAGATAGGGAAATAAACAGTGCCCTCCTGTGGCCAATGCTGGAATAGACCTCAATGGGAAAATAAACAGTGCCCTCCTGTGGCCTGTACTGGAATAGACCTCAATGGGAAAATAAACAGTGCCCTCCTGTGGCCAGGACTGGAATAGACCTCAATGGGAAAATAAACAGTGCCCTCCTGTGGCCAATGCTGGAATAGACCTCAATAGGAAAATAAACAGTGCCCTCCTGTGGCCAGTACTGGAATAGACCTCAATAGGAAAATAAACAGTGCCCTCCTGTGGCCAGTACTGGAATAGACATAGATAGGGAAATAAACAGTGCCCTCCTGTGGCCAATGCTGGAATAGACCTCAATGGGAAAATAAACAGTGCCCTCCTGTGGCCAGGACTGGAATAGACCTCAGTAGGGAAATAAACAGTGCCCTCCTGTGGCCAATGCTGGAATAGACCTCAATAGGAAAATAAACAGTGCCCTCCTGTGGCCAATACTGGAATAGACCTCAATAGGGAAATAAACAGTGCCCTCCTGTGGCCAATACTGGAATAGACCTCAATAGGAAAATAAACAGTCCCCTCCTGTGGCCAATACTGGAATAGACCTCAATAGGAAAATAAACAGTGCCCTCCTGTGGCCAGTACTGGAATAGACCTCAATGGGAAAATAAACAGTGCCCTCCTGTGGCCAATGCTGGAATAGACCTCAATGGGAAAATAAACAGTGCCCTCCTGTGGCCTGTACTGGAATAGACCTCAATGGGAAAATAAACAGTGCCCTCCTGTGGCCAGGACTGGAATAGACCTCAATGGGAAAATAAACAGTGCCCTCCTGTGGCCAATGCTGGAATAGACCTCAATAGGAAAATAAACAGTGCCCTCCTGTGGCCAGTACTGGAATAGACCTCAATAGGAAAATAAACAGTGCCCTCCTGTGGCCAGTACTGGAATAGACATAGATAGGGAAATAAACAGTGCCCTCCTGTGGCCAATGCTGGAATAGACCTCAATGGGAAAATAAACAGTGCCCTCCTGTGGCCAGGACTGGAATAGACCTCAGTAGGGAAATAAACAGTGCCCTCCTGTGGCCAATGCTGGAATAGACCTCAATAGGAAAATAAACAGTGCCCTCCTGTGGCCAATACTGGAATAGACCTCAATAGGGAAATAAACAGTGCCCTCCTGTGGCCAATACTGGAATAGACCTCAATAGGAAAATAAACAGTCCCCTCCTGTGGCCAATACTGGAATAGACCTCAATAGGAAAATAAACAGTGCCCTCCTGTGGCCAGTACTGGAATAGACCTCAATGGGAAAATAAACAGTGCCCTCCTGTGGCCAATGCTGGAATAGACCTCAATGGGAAAATAAACAGTGCCCTCCTGTGGCCAATACTGGAATAGCCCTCAATAGGAAAATAAACAGTGCCCTCCTGTGGCCAGTACTGGAATAGACCTCAATGGGAAAATAAACAGTGCCCTCCTGTGGCCAGTACTGGAATAGACCTCAATAGGAAAATAAACAGTGCCCTCCTGTGGCCAATGCTGGAATAGACCTCAATGGGAAAATAAACAGTGCCCTCCTGTGGCCAATACTGGAATAGACCTCAATAGGAAAATAAACAGTGCCCTCCTGTGGCCAGGACTGGAATAGACCTCCATAGGAAAATAAACAGCGCCCTCCTGTGGCCAATGCTGGAATAGCCCTCAATGGGAAAATAAACAGCGCCCTCCTGTGGCCAGTACTGGAATAGACCTCAATAGGAAAATAAAGAGTGCCCTCCTGTGGCCAATACTGGAATAGACCTCGATAGGGAAATAAACAGTGCCCTCCTGTGGCCAATACTGGAATAGACATAGATAGGGAAATAAACAGTGTCCCCTTTAGATGGCCTAAGGAGAACAGGAAAAGGAGACAGACCTCACCAACATGGGGGAAGCCAGGAGGTGATGCCCCACCCCAATCAAATAAATAAAATTATTTCACTGTATTTTTACTGTACTGTACTGTGCGTGTTGGGGGGTCGGTGGGATATATCAGGACTGGGGTGGTTTCAAAATGTTCTTATGTGTTGTATGTTAATTTCTATTTTTTTCCCTTTTACCTTCATGGCTTTTCCTCCCGCTCCTCTTCTCCGTTCGTCAGGCGAAGTTTCTTCCTCCTCCTCCTCCTCCTCCTTTTCAGAGCAGGAATGCAGACCTAAGAAAGATCAAGAATGCCCATCATTTTCCCCAGAAGGGAAAGAGGGGTCCCCCGTCCAAGCAGACCTCGAATATGTCCAGCCCAGATTGCAGTGGGAGAAAGAATCCAGGGGGAAAGAAGGAGCCAGCAGGCGACCAACGGGAAGAAATGGGCTTTTATTCTATATTCTTTCTGAAGCCTTTTCCCCAGAATCATATCTTTATTATTATGATTATGATTATGGTGTATTTAGCTGGAAGGGACCCCAAGGGTCATCTAGTCCAACCCGCTGCAAGGCATTCATTTAATAATAATTTAATTTAATTTATTATTGTTATTGTTATTATTATTATTATTATGGTGCATTGAGCCGGAAGGGACCCCAAGGGTCACCCAGTCCAACCCGCTGCAAGGCGTTCATTTAATAATAATTTAATTTATTATTATTATTATTATTATTATTATGGTGCATTTAGCCGGAAGGGACCCCAAGGGTCACCCAGTCTAAGGCAGGAATCTGCGAAGGAACCACAAGGCTTCGTTTCATAATGATAATAATAAATAATCATAATCCGTGGAGGAATTGGGATCTGGAGGAATGAGCTGGCTCCCCAAGCAAGCCGCGCTTCCTCTGCACAATACCCTCTTCAGCTCCCGTTTCCAAGACATTAAATCCCATTTCCAAGACTTGAAAGGCGGCCTGAGGGAGAAAGCAATGGAGATCTGCCCTTGATTTGATCGAAAGAATCCATGGTTCTTCTTCTCCTCCCAGCCCCTTCCTCTGGAGTTGCTTCTCCCCCAATGCCAAGAAATAAAAATACCATCCTGGGAAGGCTGAGGGGGGAAGAGGCCGTGTCCCCCTTGGCTGGCTGTGATTTAGAAGAAGAATAATCATAATCATAATAATAATAATAAGAAGAAGAATTTAACATTCAATGATATTAATAATGGATTGCTATTTTCAAGCCACCAACAGAGCATTTTTTTAAAAAAAGCGGGAAAACATCATCTCCTCCGAACTTCCCTCCCCCTTTGAGCAGAATCACCAGTAGAATTATAATGAGAACCGTTGAAAAAGGGAGGCGAATCCTCATTTATTCTCCTTTCCCACAGAATATTGAAAACGGGACGAAACATACTGTACTGCAAACTCCACCTCGCCTTTTCCCATAATAAAAATAAAAATAAATTGAAATAATCCTTGATGGGAAGAAAAAGCGCGCCAAACCTCCCTGGGCGTCCCGGGCGTGGGAAACAGCTGAGGAGAATCAGGTGAGAAACAGCTGGGAGGAGAAAGAGCGGGAAACGCCTGGCCCCGCCCACAGCCCGGCCTGGGATTGGCCCAAAGGCCCACCTATCGCCGCCGAAGGCCCTCAGCCAACATGGCGGCGGGGGCGCCTCTTCTGCCCTTTCTGTTGCCCTGGTCCAAAATGGCCGCCCTAGGAACCTCCTCGCTCAGCGCACGCGCCCAGCAGTCGCAGCAGCAGTGAACTCGGCGGCGATAGGTCGGCCTTCGGGCCAATCCCAGGCCGGGCTGTGGGCGGCGCCAGGCCTTGGGCGCGTGTTCTCCTCAGCGTCTCCGGCGCCATTTTCTCGAAGGAAGCGCGTGAGGTTGGTCGCGTCTGGGAGGCTCTCTCTCTCTCTCTCTCTCTCTCTCTCTCTCTCTCTCTCTCTCTCTCTTCTGTGGGGAAAAGGGGGGGAGGGGAAGAAGAAGAAGAAGAAGAAGAAGAAGAAGAAGAAAGGATGGTCCCCATTGCCTTTTTAAATTATTATTATTAT
This sequence comes from Podarcis vaucheri, assembly GCF_965113315.1. NCBI lineage: Eukaryota > Metazoa > Chordata > Lepidosauria > Squamata > Lacertidae > Podarcis > Podarcis vaucheri. The sequence continues at coordinate 53,341,644 of NC_138758.1, forward strand.
TATTATTATTATTATTAGAAAAGGCTGAGGGAAGTTTGTAATATATTACGTTTTGTCGAATTACTTAATATTCTGTCGGGGAAGAAGTGAGGATTATCCTTCATTATTAAATTGTAATCGTTGTTGTAGTGGGTATTCTTCTAAAAGGGTGGGGGAAATCGGTCGTTTTATCGTTTTTTAAAACACTCTTGGTGACTGGGAAAGAGTAACATTATTTTTATCATTAATTTTATTATTATTATTATTATTGTTATTCTAAAAGGGTGAGGGAAGTTTGTAACATACTACGTTTTGTCGAATTATTTAATATTCTGTTGGGGAAGGGGAAGAAATGAGGATTATCCTTCATTATTAAATTGTAATCATTGTTGTAATGGGTATTCTTATAAAAGGGTGGGGGAAATTTGCCGTTTAATCGTTTTTTAAAATACTCTTGGTGACTGGGAAAGAGTAACACATTATTATTATCATTAATTTTATTATTATTATTATTATTGTTATTATAAAAGGGTGAGGGAAGTTTGTAGTGTATGATGTTTTGTCGGATTTAAAAAAAATATGTTGGTGGATGGGAAATAGCAATACATTATTAATATCATTAAATGTTAAATTATTATTATTATTATTATTATTATTCTAAATCACAGCCACCCAAGGGGGACACGGCCTCTTCCCTCCTAAGCCTTAGCAGTAAACTATTTTTATTTATTTGAATTGGGGGGAGAAGCAACTCCAGAGTAACTGGCTGTGATCATGATAATAATTTATTCTTTATTTAAAATAAAGTCCCGATCTCCATTGCTTTCCCCCTCAGGCCGCCTTTAATGTCTTGGAAACTGCTTGAAGTGGTGCTTTTGTAACCAGCTAATTCCTCCAGATCCCAATTCCTCCACTTATTATTAATATTATTATTATTATTAAATGAACCCTTGTGGTTCCTTTGCAGATTCCTGCCTTGCGGGGGGTTGGACTGGGACCCCTCTTTCCCTTCTTGGGAAAATAATAGACATTATTGATATTTCTTAGGTCTGCTCTGCTGAATTCCTGTTCTGAAAAGGAGGAGGAGGAGGAAACTTCGCGTGATGAAGGGAGAAGAGGAGATGTCGGAAAAGTCATGAAGGTAAAATGGAAGAAATAGAAAGACATATTAACATATAACATATAAGAACATTTAAAAAAAAACCCCACTCCTGATAAATTACACCCACCCAAGTGGGGCTTGGCCTCATCCCCCGTAACCACCACAGTACAATACAGAAAAAATATAGTGAAATAATTTTATTTATTTGATTGGGGTAGACTAGAGCCTCCTGGCTTCTCCTATGCTGGTGAGGTATGTCTCCTTTTCTCTCTTCTTGTTAGGCTATCAGAAGGTGACAAAGCAATGGGTTGGAAACTTAATTTCTGCAGATGAACCATTGCTTGAACCAGGTAATTACGCAAGGCACTGATTTTTCATCTATCGATTTATCCACATAATCCAACCAGAGATCCAAAAGTGGTACATTTGCACATTAAATCTTAAGCTAAATGTTTTGGAAGAGGCATAAATTAAAAAAGAGAATTAATTTGCAAGCAAGCCCAGTGAATTAGAGAGGCAGAGCTGGCTGGTTTGTCTAATGGAGCATCCAAAACCCAGTTTGGGTCTAGAAGACGCAGTTTGCCCTCTCGCCCCGGCCTTAATGGCAACCCTCCATTGCTTTCTGCTTGATTTTTGGAGCAGATACTCTGAATTGAACAGCAGAAGAAGAAATGGGGATCAGCCCCTGCTGTAGTGGCCAGCACTAGAAGCCGTTTGAGTAATTCAGATCAATAAAGTAGGAATATTTAATATTTACAAACCAGCAACTTCACACCAGTTTGGGACACTTGCATCAGCTTGCAATGTTAAGAGAGGGGCTCTAAAGAAAAGCACTTTCTACATGTATGAGTCTTCAGAGGAGGTTCATGGTTTTTCCTTTGCCAGGAGGTTAGCATATCTGCAATCAGCCCGAGAACCTCAGGCAGGACAAAAGGGGATGGCAAGGGGGGCTTCCTGGCGGAACTGAACTTGCAGCTGCAGAAGGGTGGATTCCTGCCTTGTAGCAGGTTGGACTGGATGACCCTTGGGGTCCCTTCCCGATATATACTCACCCACCATCATATGATTCTTTGGAAAGTGCTTCAGAATACAGTTTGGGGGTGGTTGTGTGTGTCAGCCCTTAAAAATCGACTCTGCAATGTGCTCCACAGCAGGGGCGAAGCAAAGATTTAAGACTGTCTCCCGCCATGCACTTAGGCTGGGAGCCCCAATGGCAGGAGACTAAGTGGGCTGAGCCCCTGCAAGAGGGGCCCAAACCAAAAGCCAGTTGAATCATTTACATTGACAAACACTGGCACGTATATATGCGTGTTGGAAATTTGCAGTAGTTTGTAACGTTAAGAGAGGTGTTTTAAAGAAAAGCACTTTGAACACTCCTGAGCATTCCCTTAGAGCAGGCTCATGGTTGTTTCCTTTTCTGGAGGCATAAATGTTCTTAGCAGATGTACAATCCCCCCGAAGGCTTCAGGCCTCCTCCTGACTGTTGAAATGCTCCTGGGGAGACTGTAAGCAGCACCTCCTCTGCTCCCAGTCAGGAAAAGGGGGTGGCAAGGGGTGCTTCATGGCGCAGCTTGCAGGTGCAGTTTAAAGTGCCTTAAAAGTGTCCTTTCATAGGGCAACACTGACAGCACAACCAATGTTGGTGGTTTTTCTCCTGCATATTCCTGCCTTGCCGTGGGCTGGGCTGGATGACCTTTGGGGTCCCTTCCAGATATAGATATATATGCAGCATCATAGGATGTGAGCGCTTAGTATGAGCACCAAGGTTGCAGGGGGATCTCCATAAGAGACGCCTGCATATTCGTAAGAGCTGCAAAATGCCACAGAAAGCAGAACCAGAAAAACATACCTCCCGGTTAGTTGTATGATGGCCAACAACTCCCCCCCCCCAGCCTGCTACTTTATTCTGTCTTGCATAGCAATACAAAAGATGGGTGCTTGTTACATACTCCTCAGTTCATCTGAAAGAAATCAGGCCCGCAGGTTTGCTGTCTTCCTTCATGTCAGATTTTGTGGATCTATTATCACCCATATATTTCGGGCATAAGCCTACCTAGGCATGGAAAACAAAAGGCTGGGAGAAAACGAGGGTGGGCTTCCCTGCACACACTTCAGGGCAGAAGGGGGAGATGGAGAGAATGCTGTGCCTTCTCCTCCCTAATCTGTCTTGCCTACCTAATAATGGCGGACAAAGTCCCACCTTCAGTGCCTTCCTGGAAGAGGAGCAACAGCCATACAGAGAACGGTAGGAGCCAAATTCTCCAGGGATCTTCTGGGTATGGAGGGGTGAGGGTTTTCTTCACCAACACCCGTGTGCAGTGCATACACAACTGTAGAAACGAGTCAGAATAAACAGGCTTCCAAAAAAGTATAGTTTTTCTTTCTACCCTAAATTCCCAAATTCCCCTAACCCTGGGGTCAGGAAGTCAGTTTTGTATTGGGACTGCCCTGCAATGCACACCTGACTATGCTCTGAGGCCGCAGGTGCAGGAAAATCTCTTCATGAGATGTTTTCCCTAATGAAAATGGTATCTCTAGACAGGTGCACAACAACCTGGACAATTTGGGGTTGGAGTAAAGGCCACGGAAAGTAGTTTTTAACTAGGGGTCAAAGGTCAGAAAGAAGAGATGCGGGTGGCGCCGTGGGTTAAACCACAGAGCCTAGGACTTGCCGATCAGAAGGTTGGCAGTTCGAATCCGCGCGATGGGGTGAGCTCCCGTTGCTGGGTCCCTGCTCCTGCCAACCTAGCAGTTCGAAAGCACGTTAAAGTGCAAGGAGATAAATAGGCACCGCTCAGGCAGGAAGGTAAATGGCGTTTCCGTGCTCGGCTCTGGTTCGCCAGAAGCGGCTTAGTCATGCTGGCCCCATGACCCGGAAGATGTGCGCCGGCTAATAAAGTGAGATGTGCACCGCAACCCCAGAGTCGGCCACGACTGGACCTAATGGTCAGGGGTCCCTTTACCTTTGACAAAGGCCAGAAGTTGTAAGTCTAGCGGTTGGGGTTTGGTATGCTTCATGGCGCAACTTGCAGCTGCAGTTTAAAGTGCCTTAAAAGTGCCATTTCATAGGGCAACACTGACAGCACAACCAAGGCTGGTGGTTTTTCTGCTGCATATTCCTGCCTTGCCGTGGGCTGGGCTGGATTACCCTTTGGGGTCCCTTCCAGATATAGATATATATGCAGGATCATATGATTCTTTGGAATGTGGTTTAGAAAGATGAAACAGAAATAGCATTCCTTTAAGTTACGGGATGCAGGTGGCGCTGTGGGTTAAACCACAGAGCCTAGGACTTGGCGATCAGAAGGTTGGCGGTTCGAATCCCCGCGATGGAGCAAGCTCCCTTTGCAGGGTCCTTGCTCCTGCCAACCTAGCAGTTCGAAGTACAAGGAGGTAAATGGGTATTGCTCCGGCGGGATGGTAAACGGCATTTCCATGCGCTGTCCTGGTTCGCCAGAAGCGGCTTAGTCTAGCTGTACGCCGGCTCTGTCGTGCAAGAAAGTGAGATGAGCGTGCAACCCCAGAGTCGTCCGTGACTGGACCTAATGGTCAGGGGTCCCTTTATCTTAGTGCTCCCAGGGAGGATGTAAGCAGCACTTCCTCTGTTTCCAGTCCAGAATAGTGATGGCCATGTTTGCTTCCTGGCTGAACTTGCAGCTGCAGGAGAGGTGGCGATGCCTGAAGTAGCCTTCAAGGTGCCATTTAAGAGAGGAACATTTGCTGCACAACCAAGATGGTAGGGGTTTTCCCCATAAGGGACTCCTGCATGTTCCTGCGATGCAGCAGGTTGGACTGGATGACCTTTGGGGTCCCTTCCAGAGGTTTACATACCATCGTTATTCTTTGGAAAGGGCATCATAAAGAAGAAAGAGAAATACTGTTCCTCAAAGTTAGTTGTATGATGGGAAAGTAGTCTCACTTCCTGTGAGCTCCCTTATTCCTTGCACGTTAATTGGAGCTTGCAGATCCTTTGCCTGTTTTTACACGGACCCTTATTCAGCCCCCCCTCCCCCCGTTATTTCTCAGGGGTCTATGGGCTGTGCTGAATTCCTGCTCCGAAAAGGGGGGAGGAGAAGGAAGGGGGAAGTTTTGCCTGATGGAGGGAGGGAGAAGAGGGGCCCTCATGCTGCTGCATTGTGGGGTGAGAGGGGGAAAGGGGATCTTTTGAGACAAGCCCCAAACAGCTCCTTTAACCAAGCACCTGATTCGCCCAGCAGCGTGGCAGCGAAAGGAAAGAGAAGAAAAAGAGGCAAGGCAGCAGTGGAAAAAGATGGGTTTCCTGCATGGGCTCTGCTTTATTCCTTAAGGCCGAATGCTACTTCTGCCTAAGTCCACTTCCATCCACCGGAAACGCTTCTTAGCAGCAAGGAGCAAAGGGAACGGTGGGAAATACCTAGCTATCTCTCTAAATCGGTAAGACCGCACAGTCGCTACACCTCCCCAAGGCCTGGTCCTTTCCACAGGCGCAGCCTGCCTTCCTCAAAGGTGGATTTCAGCTGAAACAGCTGGTGGAGGTGTCTCTATTCCTATCCTCACACCCGTAACCCTGGGAACCTCCCAGAGAACAGTCTCTATTCTTTGATGGTCAGGGAGATTGCACTTTCCCATGTTCTCCATAAATGGAAACCCTAGCATTTAGTAATGTTTATTAAAAGTTTGGGGGTGTTTGTGTGCGTCAGTCCTTAAAATTCAACTGTGCAAAGATTTAAGCCTGTCCCCCGCTATGCACTTAGGCTGGGAGCCCCAATGGCAGGAGACTAAGTGGGCTGAGCCCCTGCAAGAGGGGCCCAAACCAAAAGCCAGTTGAATCATTTACATTGACAAACACTGGCACGTATATATGCGTGTTGGAAATTTGCAGTAGTTTGTAACGTTAAGAGAGGTGTTTTAAAGAAAAGCACTTTATAGATTCATGAGCATTCTCTTAGACCAGGCTCATGGTTGTTTCGTTTTCTGGAGGCATAAATGTTCTTAGTAGATGTACAATCCCCCCGAAGGCTTCAGGCCTCCTCCTGACTGTTGAAATGCTCCTGGGGAGACTAAGCAGCACCTCCTCCGCTCCCAGTCAGGAAAAGGGGGTGGCAAGGGGAGCTTCATGGCACAACTTGCAGCTGCAGTTTAAAGTGCCTTAAAAGTGCCATTTCATAGGGCAACACTGACTGCACAACCAAGGCTGGTGGTTTTTCTCCTGCATATTCCTGCCTTGCCGTGGGCTGGGCTGGATGACCCTTGGCGTCCTATATATAGATATATATGCAGTATCATATGATTGTTTGGAATGTGCTTCAGTAAGTATAAAAGAAATAGCATTCTTTTAAGTTATGGGATGTAGGTAGCGCTGTGGGTTAAACCACAGAGCCTAGGACTTGGCGATCAGAAAGTTGGGGGTTCGAATCTGTGCGACGGGGTGAGTTCCCTTTGCAGGGTCCTTGTTCCTGCCAACCTGGCAGCTTGAAAGCACGCCAAAGTGGAAGTAGATAAATGGGTAGCGCTTTGGCGGGATGGTAAACGGCATTTCCATGCGCTGCTCTGGTTCACCAGCAGCGTCTTAGTCATGCTGGCCACATGACCCGGAAGCTGTACGCCGGCTCCCTCGACTTGTAAAGCGAGATGAGGGCTACAACCCAAGAGTCGTCCGTGACTGGACCTAATGGTCAGGGGTCCTTTTGCCTTTAACAAAGGTCAGAAGGTGTAAGTCTGCTGGTGTAAGTGCAGGCGTTGGGGTTTGGGTCATTGTTAGGGTCGGGGTTAACGGTCAGGGCCTCCCCTTGACAGCTGAAATGCTCCCAGAGTGGATTTAGGAGAGGTGTGGATCCCTAAACTATACGTAAGTGTCAGAGCTGCCACCCAGTCCCAGCTCACATAGGACCAAGTCCGCCAGCGTTCACTTTATAAGAGTCTTTATTAAGTTACAGGTTTCATTTCCGAACTGCAGCGTGCAGCTCTACACCTTCTGCCCTAGGTCGGCGAAGACCCGTCTGAGTCCCCGCCTCTTGCACACCAGCTTAATACCCTAGCCTTGCTCCACCTCCTTCGCCTCTCCCTACGTCTCTGGGTCCTTCTGCCCCCCTGGGCCTCCTCCCTTCTACTCTCCTCTGACGCTGACCCCCCTGATCCTTCTGCCTCCTTGCGGCGGGCTTTGGGACCTGGCTCACTCTCCGGGCTGCTTACTGCTCCGGCTTCCGCTGCATTTGAACTTGGCGCGCGCGCCCAACTCTCTACTTTCCTCTTAACCGTTGCCTCGCTCTCTGAGGAGGGCGTGACCACCCCTGACTCGTGCCCTCCCTCCTGCTGACAGCCTCCGGAACCCGATGCCTGGCTACCTTCCTCCCTGCTGCTCTCAGTCTTGAGCGTGGGTCCCGACTTCCAGCTGCTGCCGCCCTCAGTTATGAGCGTGGGTCCCGACTTCCAGCTGCTACTCTCTGAATCTCCTCTGTTCCCTTCCTCCTGGGGTGTCCCCCCGGATCCCCCCCTTGCTCTGCTCACTGGGGCTCCCTTTTGGGAGTCCTCTGACTCACTGCTTAGGCTTGGAGATCTCGGGTCGTCATCATCACTCATTTTCCCTTCGGATTCCTCCCCCTCGCTCTCTGCTTCCTCCCTTCTCTGCGTCTCTGCTCCTGAACCCTTGACAGTAAGCAAACTTTAAAGTGCCATTTAAGAGGGCAACATTTGCTGCACAACCAAGGTTGCAGGATGGTTCCCCGTAAGGGACTCCTGCATGTTCCTGCGATGCTGCGGGTTGGGCTGGATGACCCTTGTGGTCCCTTCCAGAGCTTTATATTCCATCATTATTCTTTGGAAAGGGCTTCAGAAACAGAAATAGCGCTCCTTAAAGTTAGCTGTATAATGGGAAAGTCGCCTCACTTCCTGTGAGTTCTCTTATTATTCCTTCATATTAATTGGAGCTTGGCAGATCCTGTGCCTGTTTTTACACAGACCCCTCTTTCAGTTCTGAAAAAAATCTGCTCCCCCTGTTATTTCTCAGGTCTCTATGGGCCGTGCTAAATTCCTGCTCCCAAAAAGGGGGAGGAGAAGGAAGGGGGCGGTTTTGTGGGAGAAAGAGAGGGAGAAGAGCGGCCAGAGGGAGAATGGGGATCTTTTGAGAGAAGATCCATACAGCTCCTTTAACCAAACACCTGATTCGCTTAGCAGCGTGGCAGCGAAAGGAATGAGAGGAAAAAGAGGCAAGTCAGCAGTGGAAAAAGAAGGGTTTACTGCATGGGCTCTGCTTCCACTTCCATCCACCGGAAACGCTTCTTAGCAGCAAGGAGCAAAGGGAACCGTGGGAAATACCTAGCTATCTCTCTAAATCGGTAAGACCGTTAGTCCTTTCCAGAGGTGCTGCCTGCCTCTCCAAAGGTGGATTTCAGCTCAAACAGTTGGTGGAGGTGTCTCTTTTCCTACCCTCACACCCGTAACGCTGGCAAGTCTCTATTCTTCGATGTTCAGGGAGATTGCACTTTCCCACGGTCTTTCCAAAAATGGAAACCCTAGCATTTAGTAATGTCTTAATAAAGTTTGGGTTGTGTTTGTGTGTGTCAGCCCTTAATATTCAACTGTGCAAAGATTTCAGCTTGTCCCCCACCATGCACTTAGGCTGGGAGCCCCAATGGCACAAGACTAAGTGGGCTGAGCCCCTGCAACAGGCGCCAAAACCAAAAGCCAGTCGAATCATTTACATCGACAAACACTGGCACGTATATATGCGTGTTGGAAATTTGCAGCATTTTCTAATGTTAAGAGAGGTGTTTTAAACAAAAAACACTTTATATACTCATGAGCATTCCCTTAGAGCAGGCTCATGGTTGTTTCCTTTTCTGGAGGTATAAATGTTGTTAGCAGATGTACAATCCCCCCGAAGGCTTCAGGCCTCCTCCTGACTGTTGAAAAGCTCCTGGGGAGACTGTAAGCAGCACCTCCTCCGCTCCCTGTCAGGAAAAGGGGGTGGCAAGGGGTGCTTCATGGCGCAACTTGCAGCTGCAGTTTGAAGTGCCTTAAAAGTGCCATTTCATAGGGCAACACTGATGGCACAACGAAGGCTGGTTGGTGGTGGTTCTGTATATTTCTGCCTTGCCGTGGGCTGGGCTGGATGACCTTTGGGGTCCCTTCCAGATATAGATATATATGCAGCATCATATGATTCTTGGGAATGTGCTTGAGAAAGAAGAAACAAGTTTGTGGAGTAAACCATGAAGTACAAATAATGGGTGCCTCTTTTAGACCCCTACTCTTTCAGTTCATCTGAAAGAAATTGGGCTCTCTGATAATTCTCTGTGCTTCGTCCCTTAATGTTAGATTTTGTGGATTTATTACCACCCTTATGTTTTGGGCACAAGCCTACTTATGCATGGTGGGGGAAAACGAGGGATTCTGAAATGAGTGGGCTTCACTGCGCACACTTCAGGGCAGAAGGGGGAGATGGAGAGAACGCTCTGCCTTCTCCCCCCTAATCTGTCTTCACTCCCTAATCATGACAGAAAAGGTCCCACCTTCAGCACCTGCCCGGAAGAGGAGCAGCAGCCATACAGAGACCGGTAGGAGCCAAATTGTCTTGAAATCTTCTGGGTTTGAGGGGGTGAGCGTTGGGATGGGACTCCTGTCTCCTGCACTTGCACCAGGATCAGTCTGGTTTCCTTCACCAACATCAGTGTCAGAATAAACAGGCTTCCAAAAAATTATAGTCTTTATCCCCTAACCCTAATTCCCCTAAGCCCCGGGTCAGGAAGGCAGTTTTGTTTTGGGATGCCCTGCAAGGAATACCTGAGGCTGCAGGTGGGGAAAAATCTCTTCATGGGATGTTTTCTCTAATGAAAATGGTACTTCTAGCCAGATGCAAAACAAGCTGGACAATTTGTGGTTGGAGTAGCGAGGGCCATAGAAAGTCTAGTTTTTAACCAGTGGCCAAAGGTCAGAAAATAGGGACGCCGGTGGCTCTGTGCGTTAAAGCACAGATCCTAGGACTTGCAGATCAGAAGGTTGGTGGTTTGAATCCCTGCCATGGCGTGAGCTCCTGTTGCTGGGTCCCTGCTCCTGCCAGCCTAGCAGTTTGAAAGCATTTCTGTGCACTGCTTTGGTTCGCCAGAAGTGGTTTAGTCATGTTGGCCTCATGACCCGGAAGATGTGCGCCGGCCAATAAAGTGAGATGTGCACCGCAACCCCAGAGTTGGATATAACTGTACCTAATGGTCAGGGGTCCCTTTACCTTTGACAAAAGTCAGAAGTAAGTCTGCTGTTGTAAGTGTAGGTCTTGGGGTTTGGGTCATTGTTAGGGTTGGGGTTAGGCTTCGGGGTCAGGGTCAGGGCCTCCCCTTGACTGCTGAAATGCTCCCAGGGAGGATGTAAGCAGCACTTCCTCTGTTTCCAGTCAGGAAAAGGGGGTGGCAAGGGGTGCTTCATGGCGCAACTTGCAGGTGTAGTTTAAAGTTCCTTAAAAGTGCCATTTCATAGGGCAACACTGACAGCACAACCAAGGCTGGTGGTTCTTCTGCATATTCCTGCCTTGCAGGGGGTTAGGGCAAGGAGTTTGGGGTTACGGTTATGGGTCAGGGTGAGGGTCTTCCTCTGACAGTTGAAATGCTCCCAGGGAGGATGCAAGCAGCACCTCCTCTGTTTCCAGTCAAGAATAGTGCATAGCCATGTTTGCTTCTTGGCTGAACTTGCAGCTGCAGGAGAGGTGTGCCATTTAAGAGGGCGAGATTTGCTGCACAACCAAGGTTGCAGGATTGTTCCCCATAAGGGACTCCTGCATGTTCCTGCCATGCAGTGGGTTGGGCTGGATGACCCTTGGGGTCCCTTCCAGAGGTTTATATACCATCATTATTCTTTGGAAAGGGCATCATAAAGAAGAAAGAGAAATAGTGTTAAATGTTCTTAGCAGATGTACAATCCCCCCGAAGGCTTCAGGCCTCCTCCTGACTGTTGAAATGCTCCTGGGGAGACTGTAAGCAGCACCTCCTCCGCTCCCAGTCAGCAAAATGGGGTGGCAGGGTGTGCTTCATGGCGCAACTTGCAGCTGCAGTTTAAAGTGCCTTAAAAGTGTCATTTCATAGGGCAACACTGACAGCACAACCAAGGCTGGTGGTTTTTCTCCTGCATATTCCTGCCTTGCCGTGGGCTGGGCTGGATGACCCTTTGGGTCCCTTCTAGACATAGATATTTATGTAGCGTCATATTCTTTGGAATGTGCTTCAGAAAGAAGAAACTGGGAAACATAAATTTCCAGTCAATTGTATGATGGCCAAGTAATTCCCCTTCCCTGCTAGCTGCTTTATTTTGCCTGTTTTATACTCTTGCTCTTTCAGTTCATCTGAAAGAAATCAGGCCTACTGATACTTCTCTGTATGGGCTGTGCATTGTTCGTTAGTGTAATCGGGCACAAGCCTGGTTAGGTATGGAAAGGGTGGGCGAAAACGAGGGATTCTGAAGTGAGTGGTCTTCCTTGCGCACACTTCCAGGCAGAAGGGGGAGATGGAGGAAATGCTCTGCCTCCCCCCCCCAACTAATCAGATTGGACAAGGTCTTCATCCCACCTTCAGCGCCTGTCTGGAAGAGGAGCAGCACCCATATTGAGAACGGTAGGAGCCAAATTGTCTTGGGATCTTCTGGGTTTGAGTGGGTGAGCGTTTGCACAGGACCCCTGTCTCCTAAAGTAGTGAGCTTTTGCCAGGATTGGGCTGTGGTTTTCTTCAACACCAGTGCGCAGCTGCATGTGCAGTTGTAGAAACGAGTCAGAATAAACAGGCTTCCCAAAAAGTATAGTCTTTATACCCTAACCCTAACCCTTACCCTTTGGGTCAGGAAGGCAGTTTTGTTTTGGGAGTGCCC